>NC_056746.1:1048866355-1048886355 GCF_019279795.1 Protopterus annectens | reverse complement strand
ATATATACCCCCCTAATTTTTGGCTGTATTCATATGTGGCATCTGTCTGTGTTGTAGCAAGGCAGAACAGTACAGCTGTTCAGGAAGGAGAGTTAGAGATTGTGGACCTGATGTCTGAATGTACCCCATATATATAAAGGTATGTATATGTGTGTGTGTGTGTGTGTGTGTGTGTGTGTGTGTGTGTGTGTGTGTGTGTGTGTGTGTGTGTGTATATATATATCTATGTATATATATATATATATATATATATATATATATATATATATATATATATGTGTGTGTGTGTATATATATATATATATATATATATATATATATGTGTGTGTGTGTGTGTGTATATATATATATATATTTATATACATATATATATATATATGTGTGTGTGTGTGTGTACACACACACACACACACACACACACATATATATATATATATATATATATATATATCTACAGATATACAGACACCTATAAGTATGTATATATATATATATATATATATATATATATATATATATATATATATATAAACACATATATATAATATACTATATAGCTACACATATATAGATATATATCTATATATATGTGCATATCTACATATATACAGACACACACACATATGTATATAAATACATGTCCCCTATATTTGCATCACAGTGCTGCATGCTATGTGTGAGGGAACATCACACATATCAATACACACACACACACACACATATATATATATATATATATATATATATATATATATATATATATATATATATATATATATATATATATATATATATATATATATATATATATATATATATATACAGCAGTAAGTGTGTGCAACATGGACGGTTATGTCACATGTGAACCCCTTGGGACCACATTGCCCTTGTCTGTGAAGGTAGGAATGGGAATTTAGGGAAGGATAGCAGATATATTTTTGGAGGGGGGTTGGGTTGGTAAATAGAGAAGACAGCCTACAGGGGTGGTATATGACCATGTGGTGGGTAAACCCCCTGAATGGTGGGTGTCATCTGTGATGTGGAAGCCCCATGAACCCCCATATGGAAACAATGGGAACAAGGCCGCCACCCATTGCCATTCATAGCAGCAGCTTCACAGCCCTGAAGGTGCCTGGGCTGGAGGCTGAGCAGGTGGAGCATGTGGACCCTGTGATTGTGTACTGAGGGCCTCAAGGTGCTGTAGCACATCCCCCAAGTCTCTGTGGGGCTCCCTATGCAACAGACCCTGGACTTGACCTCGGGTGACAGGATCATGTCTGTGTGCGCACCCAGGGGGGAACACCACCCCCTGAGGTGGTTCCACCTGAAGGTAGTGCAGGACCAATAGATGAGGAGTCCCCAGGGTGGGTCCTACATGTAATGTGGCCTGGTAACATGGCCAGATGAGGTGGGAGAGGTGATTCTGCTGGCAACTGTTCCCTAAACATGTGATTGTGTCACTGTTATAGAACATATGTGGGTAGTAATAGTCCACACAATCCCAGATCATGTCCAACAGCATGCATAGATATCCCCAATAACACATAACTACAGATGTGCAGCAATCACATAGCAAACAGACCACATGCGTATATGAAATCATAGTGGCCCTTACAGTGGCATGCAGGTGACATTGTCCATAACAGGCCAGCAATGATAGTGTCCCCACAGGGAACATGACTTCAAACATATAGCACAAAGCGTGGTACAATACTATATATGTCCCAATGGTAGGTAAGCTGTAGCCATACCTACTGAGTTGTGTGAACAGTTTGGTGTCACAGATATGGTGAGGGAGAGACAGAGATGTGTATGAAGAACTATGGTAACCTTGCTGTATGTGTTGCTCAGACCTGTTTCCATCTTTATGTCTTTCAAGCAAGATGTCACATGGCAGATTACCTGTCTATTCAGCAGACATAAATGAGGTCATCATCAACCACCTGGTACAGCACTACCAGGTGTTGTTTGGCAGGACAGCCCATGAGCAGCAGGAGTGGACCACCCTGTGGAATGATCTAGTCCACAGGGACAATGATGGCCTGCATAATTGCAGTTATGAGCAGGTCCGGCATCATTTCAGCGACCTGATTCGCAATGCCCATCAGCATGCTGCTGCAGCCTGGTGGGATTACTTTGCAACAGGGGGGGATCATGCCATCCATCCCCCCTGACATGTGTTGAGGAGCTCCTCGCTAGCCTCGTGGCACCTGCCCGCCTGCACACACAACAACTGGCGGAGAGTATAGTGGAGGTGGATGCTACCCAAACACTGGCAGAGGAGCATGCAGGTAAGGCCACAGGGCACATCAGTAGACCACTGTTGCGTATCCATCTGCATCTGTACAGGTAGATAATACATATGTGAGATGACATATATATATATATATATATATATATATATATATATATATATATATATACAGTCTGTTGCTGCGTAGTAATAATAAACAGATGTGCGTAAGCTGTAGTATTGTGGACTTGTACTGCTGATGTACTGTAATGCTGCACCCACCCTGTACCAATGCCACAGCTGTGGCTACTGACATCACATCTCTCACTCACTTATGTAGGTCCCTCTGGTAAACCACCAAGGCAGCAGCCTGTAGCTGGTGAGTATGGTTTATGTTCATGCTTGCCAATACACTGGTCATGTAATGGCTATGGTATATTCCATGCACACATCTAACACACCTACCCATAATGCATGCCGTACATGTTCATGTATTGTTGCTGTTAACTGCACTGCATCACAGTGGTGATCATGATGGTGTATCTGAAGAGTAAGTCAGACACCTGCAATATAACTAACATCCTGTCATTGCAAAATGTGTCCACAGAGATGAACATAATGGTGGGACAAGTGGCCTATAGTAGGGACATGTGAGATACATCACCCTTATACAGTGCTACAACAGTGTATATACCAGTATTACAATGGCAACTGTTACAGATCTACACAATGGCATATCATAATACTGCAGTCCACAACCCTTAAGACCTGCAATGTGGTCCCAAAATGAGCAATGTGTGTGCAATATGGAATCGTAGGTTAGAGTAGCAAATACGGGGAATACATACCTTCACAAACACTGGAAGCATATGTGTGCACACACTCCAGACAAAATATAGTGAAAGCAGTTGTTGAGGTACTGACTGCATGCATTTGTCATGGAAATGCACCTTTCAGTAAGTACACATCCCCAATGTCACATCACATATTGGTCTGCTGTCCAAGATGCTTGACCATCAAATGTACACACTTACCTGCAACAGAAGCATACATGGCTTGCACACATCTTACATGACATGGCATGGGCCCCATACCCAACAGGTAGCATCCATGAGCTGGACATGTAGCCATACCTCACCATTGCATATACCATGGTAAACAGTACAGACAGTCATTTATGTGGCAAGGATGTATGGGACAGGAATAATGTAGGAAATAAACAGATGGCCATCCAAGACAGATGATGTCACATGTAGCAAACTGGTCATGTGGGCTGCCTAGTAACATGCCACAACACTGAAGGAGTTGCAGGAATGTCTAGCAAGTACTGGCTGTGTAGTACCCGTGTCAGCAATTGCCTGGACTTTGCAAGTGTGTGGCCTATGGGTTAGGGTAATCAGATGTGACAGTTTTACCACAGGAAACATCAGCCAGGCCTCTCTACAGGTAGTGTATGCATAACAGAAGAGGTCCTCAAAAGTCATGCTTTGCAATGTGTACTGGTGTACAATGACCACTTTGGAAACCTACAGACAGTATCATGTAAGATACATGTGCTGCACAACCAATGCTTCACCCCACCTCAGGCCCACCATCCCCATCTGTGCTGTGCCAGTGCCAGTGTACACCTGTATGTTTGCCGTTCCTTAGCTGGGACTATGCTGTTACATGTGGTGTTCAGTGTTTGGACACTGCAAACTGACACACATGTGTAGGCCATAGTTGTCAAGCATCCGCAAAAAGGCTGAAGGTGGGGAGGGGGTGCCATCAAGACACACCAGTGCACTGCAGCAGGGATCCTAAGGATGCTACAAATGGCTGTATCTGCACACAATCAGGTTCAAGAACTGTGGCAGATGTAACCCTAACTCCACAGCAATAGTGACAGCAGTGTTTGAACTCCAAGGGATGTGCACATGAGTTCACCTTGCAATCATACAGAGTTGGGGTACATGTGTAGGGCAGACTGACTATATGCAAGCAAATGCAGATGTTCCATGCTAGTATACCCCTACCAGGAATAGTGACTGCTGTAGTACACATAACAGTAGGTGCAATAAACCGTCTTGATAAGGGTGTGCACACATATGCACCCACAAAGTGTATGCATTGTGGTCTGCATCAGCACAACTAACACATTTGTTAGACACTGCATTTGAATGTATAGGACATATGTCACATATCAGGCTCATGTAATGTTAACATATGCAGTGATGTGGTCCTATGGCATATCAAGGAAGAGGGCATAATATCAATAAGGCTGTGTACACTCCCCATAGCCACAGTAAAGTTTGACGGTTGTCAGTGTAATAGTATCGTATTGGTCATACATGCACCGCTGATGTTGAGATCTGTAAATCAGACATCAGGCATTCACAAATGACACCTGTCCACATATCATCCCAGGTATGTGTCAGACAAACACATAGCGACTGTGAGCATTAGAGCAGACATAACTGACACAGTAATACACATTCATCAATGGTGTGTACACCTCTGAGGTATGGTGCACAGTACATGGCAGGGTGCAGAACAGGTGCACAGCAATACTGTGTACATGGGTGCAGTGTTTTCCAGGAGAAGGGGTATCACCTTCTAATACAGCCCATACATCACACACATGTATACTGTTGCTAGCATGGATTGACTATAGCTGCACTGCATGCTGTTGAGTACCATATGTTATGCATGTAGACAGATGGCTAATGGGAGGTCTGTGTGTACCATCTTTGTGCAACCTCACCTGTAGGGGTGTGTGTATATGGGGGGGCTTATTTTGTCTGTAAATGCAATCTGGTGGAGTGGAGGCGGGTTGATGCATGTAGGATGTGTGTGTGCACATGTGTGTATGTTTGTGTGGGTGCCCATGTATGCACATGTGTGATTGTGGGGTTGTTCATACGTCAGTACTTCCCTTTGGAATCATGCAGTACATAGACATGGACTGACACATGAGACACCAGAAATACTTGTCTGATATGTAATCTCAGGACAACTGATATCTGAGGCTGTAGAGGGCTGATTTATCATCCGTAAGTGACAACATCCATGAACTTGCAGGTGCCCTCCATGATTATACCGAGGTCATGGATAAATGTTTGGGTGAGATGGTGGGCCTCATCAACCATGGCTTGACCATGCTAGAACATGTGGTGGGAGTGGGGTGACGGTCGCATGGACGTAGGGCAGCAACACCAACATCTGGCAGTCAAAATGGATATGCAAGGACACCAAGCCACTCCTGTAGTGGCAGTACCAGCCCCAGCACTGCAGGGGGGGTACTGTCTACACCACACCACAGCAGGCCACGTGCACATGGCCCTGGCCAGTCCTATGAGGGACCTGGTTCCAGCAGACATATGTCATTATCAGGGGAGAGTAGCACATTGAGGCCTGTACCTGGATGTGCCCATGGAACCCCTGGCAGGCACAGTCCACATGTCTGTGGCCAGAGGTGGTGAACTGCACACCCTGCTAGGTATGGTCTACAGCTGTCCAAGACATAGCTGTATAGAGCAGCCACATGGCAGAACTGTGTGCATGCATACCCACACACTATACAAACACACTGAGGGCAACCCCATACCTACACACACCACATCACCTCCCCCATATCAGCAAATTTACACTCCTCACCCACACACATGGTGTCAAATGTATGGCCCACCCTAGCTCTCTGGAAAACCAACAACACACCCTATGCATATGATGATGCCTGTGCCGCATCTCTGTCATCCATAACATCGATGCAGGGACAGGCTAATATGGTTCTGATGCACACAGTGACTGTACTACAGTGTACCAATGTACTGGTGTGTAACATGTTGTCAGCAGTAATGTTTAATGCTTACATGTCAGGTAGTGTAGCTGTCCAACCATGATGCATTATAGCTGTTAGTAACACTGAGTGATTGTGGTCTCCATAATGTTATCCATTTGTGTTGTAGGTGTACATGTGTCAGCAGGAGGAAGGTCTGCTGTCATATCTCACAAGGGGTATGGCACTGTGGTGACACCATGGCTGTGCAATATCCTGGGTACAGTTGAACACATGTCACAGGTCTATATAACAGTTACTGCCTGTGCCACATGGACAGGTGACCCCCTGGGACATGTATAATCAGCAACCTGAAGTAGATCCCTCCACATACATGCACACTCTTACTTGGTAACACTGGGACTAGACCCCTACCTAGGTATGTAGTGCTACTGATGTGTGTGGCTTTAATTGCACACACCACACAGTGTTTAAGCTGAAGTGTGTTCCAGGTTACATGTTACATGCAGAACATCCCCAGGCATGTACAGTATGGTGATGGGGAATGTAATGGTTGTATATGGACAAAACATAGTGTGACATACCATCACATACACATTAACAGACACATATCCAAGAGACCTGGACCTATCAATGCTAACTAACTTGTCAGTGTGTCCAATGTGTTACACGTAGGCTGCACACAGTACATGCATAACTGGGCTGGATTGTGTTATTAGTTACCTGTATGGTTGATGGTGACAGTGGTCACCATACAGTGGTACATGGGACATGTACCAGGGCTACCATGGTGTAATGACATTGTACGCAGCACCCACACTCCACTGTGGATATTGTACACACTGGAACCCATGATGATGCTCTGACATACCCACCATCACACATTGACCAAGACACCATCACACATTGTCCATCCCAACAGTGGTACTACAGGGATATGCATCTAATGCACATGCCACAGGCATAGTAGGGTGATGCATAGACATGCCTCTCCTATGAGCAGCACATCAGTATCTGTAATACTGTGTGGCAATGCATATTGTAATAGGAGTATGTGGCCTCAAAATGCTGTACCCTACAGATATGCACACATGCACACATACACACAATTGCCAGAACTCAGTGGGTATCCCATGCCCATCAACCCATTTGTACAACAGTGTTGTGCTGGTACTGCAAGGATCAGGTAGCCTTTAGGGAGAGGAGCGTAACAGGGTACATGTAATGTCCCGTACAGCAGCAGCCACATCTAACTATGGCAATGGGTGTTGTGGTGGGTGTAAAGAGACTCATGGCATTTCCAACTACAGGTGTACAAACACACAGACACTGATATCCTCAGTAATGCACATGTACACATTTGTCAGTACTGGGGTGCATCGCTGCAGATGGTCATAGGTGTGTACCTGGCTATTGTCCATGGAGAGATGAGAAGTGTAGGGGATGTGTGTACAGTGGTATCATGCCACTTGCCATGTGCCAGCAGGCAATCTATCTACAGACACCACTGTGGTGACCCTCAGGGTGAGAGTGACATGCATCAGCCAATCATCTGGGTGCCTCCTGCAAATGTCCGGTGAGGTGATCCAGTTGACATGTATGCAACATGTATTACAAAACATGGTTAATGTCTGTGTTAGAGACCTGTACCCAAGCATGTTCTGTTGACTGTGGTAGTGTAGTGGAAGTACCAGTGGCATGTGGTGTGTACAGGGTGTTGTGTCCTATCTGTGCCAGTTACAACACAGTTGGGCAGACATGTCAGTGTCAGTCAATCATAGGTTGCCTGTACGTATCCAAGCTGGATATCTGACATCTGCACATCTGTACAGGGATGAAAGACATCAGCTTGCCAACAAGCTATGCAGTAGGATGAATGTATCGACAGATAAACATCTGACACCAATATGTATGTCATTACTACATGTTGGCAGCCCTCACTGACATGTGCTATACAGACAGTAGTCTACAGTTAATTTCCACATGTCAGATCATTATCCAGTAGGGGATATATACTGCGACACATCTCACATACCAAGAACATGACACTGAGGACACAGAGTCTATTTATGCATGCAGGGGTGCTTGTTGCCAGTACTACAATTAGCTATCTACTCTTGCTTGGGAAAGCACTGTCAACAGTGGTAATGGCATGATAGACTACATGCCAGTGTGACGGCACATAACCTGGGATACTACCCATGTATGTAACACATTCACATGGATAAGAGTGTTGTACAGGTCTTATATACTCAAGTGTCCCAAGCATGACACTCACACCCCTTACTACTGTACTGACAGCACATAGACTGCTGTTATGTACACGGCATTACATACACCTATTACAGATGTCATTACCCTTCTATGTTATCAAACTGGAATGTGAGCACAGGTTACCAGGGCTGAACCATGCTTAGCAGGTGTCAACATTGCTGCACTATAACAGCTAAGCACATTTTTGCACTGGTAAGCAAAGCCTACACTGTGTAAGCAGACGTACATTTATCCATATGTTAGCACTGCTCAGCTTCACGCAAACCTGTGCAAACATGCTTAAAGCTGCTCAAAACTGCCTTAACAACTCTGTATCCAACAGCCCTTGTTCTACCCAGCAACAAAATAAACTGTCCTTACAGGTCTTGAACCCAGGACACTATAGTCACAACAGTTAACCACTATGCCATGACAACAGCGAAGACAGTTGTTGTATTTCCAATACACCTGTCAGTAGATATACTGAATAGTATTGAACAATCGTTGTGACTTCTACAATTGTATAGTACAGGTTAGTGATATTACTGTTGCATCACATATGTTGTTATTTCTAAAAATACACATATCAGATACATACAATGTGATACATCTGGGAAGGTATACACAACAGTAATGTTTACACATGACAAGGATATGGATATATACATATACATATGTAGATATATGTCTACATGTACATACATGTATATATTCATATATATGTATTTATACACATCTGTATAGTGTATCATATATGGCCATTTATAGATCTGTGTGTGTGTGTGTGTGTGTGTGTGTGTGTGTGTGTGTGTGTGTGTGTATATATATATATATATATATATATATATATATATATACATAGATATATATATATACATGTATATATATATATATATATATATATATATATCATATATGTACAGATATACCTATTTATGTCGATATATATGTAGATATCTATAACTATACATATATTATATATATATATATATATATATATATATATATATATATATATATTATATATATACAGATATATCTATTTATCTTGATATATATGTAGATATCTATAACTATATGTGCATATATATCTATATATCTGTATATGTATAGACATATATAGATGTGTATATGTATATATGTATGTATATATATATATACATATATATATATATATATATATATATATATATACATATATATATATATATATATATATATATAACTGCGGTGGTGGTGCTGCGGTAGCGTTGTCACCTCATAGCAAGACGTTGACCCGTTCAATTCTCAGCTAGAGCATCTTCTGTGTTGAGGCATACGTGAATGGGGCGTGCCTTCGTTAAAGGTTGTGCGTCAGGGCTGGTAACCCGGTACGTAAAAATCAACTACCAATCATTAGAGGACCAGAGTTCCGCTGTGCGACCCCTAACCGGGAAAAGCCGAAAGACACAAACATGTATATATATATATATATATATATATATATATGTGTTTGTATATGTATATATAGATATGTACATATATATCCATATATGTATGTAGATATGTATATGTCTATATATCTATATAGATATATGTGTGTGTGTGTGTGTGTGTGTGTGTATATATATATATATATATATATATATATATATATATATATATATATATATATATATATTTACCATATGTCCAGAACATGGCGTGGAGTCCTACTTCAGCACCAATAGTCTCAGCTTCTTAATGCAAAGGGATCTCATGCATGTATTGCAGGTATATATGTAGACTGTTGCTCCTGTAACAGGGGTTCTCTACCTCTCAACTGTCCAGATTTTCGCAGAATGTCCAGATTTTTGCCTCATATTTTTGGTGTGTTCCTCCTAAAATCTGCACCTTTCTGGTAAATAGCTGAGGATTGAACTCATTAAATAATGACAAATATTTGAGTTTAAGACTCCACATCCTTCAGAAAATTCATGCTAATGCAAAACCTATTATTCTATCAACGTTCTAAGCTTGTAAGAGCAATAGTTAAAATGTGTCCCTATTTGTCCCCCCTTCATTTAGGCTTTGCGCAGATTTTTTGCTATAAGAGGTTGAGAGGTATGTGGGAGGTCACATCTGCTATTGACATGTACATCATCGGTTACTGACAGACATCCTAAGGACATCAGAGTACAGTACTACTGATAGCACAGTATTGGTCCTGTGGACTACAGCAGAGATATGACCAATATATGTGGACAGTCTGGCACTCTCTGGTCAGTCCAGAGGTATACACAGATCCACTTCATGCGAGACATGTCAACCAAGCCTGACAATGTGGATGTTAACAGCCATGTACATTGGTATATCACATAAATACTGGACTACATATGCCCACACAGTTTATGCATTCACACACGCCTGTCTGCCCTGACACATAATAACTTGTGGTCCAAAGGTCACATGGCTACATACTACCCCGTAGTTAGTGACATACATCTGTACAGAATCCCACTGCTTTGTAAGAAATATACAACAGTTATAGTGGCCCGGCAACACTACATCTTGCAAATATCTGGACATAACATCACACTGGGTAATTACATTAAGTTGCTAGGCATGTAACAAAGCACTGTGCAAAATACAGGCAGACTGCCAGAACACTGGCCTACATTTCGTATGGGGAGTACACATGTACCTGCAAATATAGCAGGCTCTACAGACATGTCACAACACAGAGTAACAGACACCTGTGTGAAAGTGTAATACCCACAACCAATGTGAACACAGCCACATATGGTACACAAGCTTAATATTATACTATATGGACTGTCTGATCAACACCATCCTCATACGTGCCACTCACACACTAACCCTACATATACTGGGTCACGACACAGTGTGGTCCAATGCCTGTCTGTGGTATGGGACACTTGTGTGTTTGGCCCTACAAACATGTGATCCGATAGTGTACCATACACTGGAGCAGCATGTAACATCAGATAGAACAGGACCAAGAACAATGACATCTACCACAGTCTGTACACAGGCCAAGGTACGTATTCGCAATACACATACTGTCGACAATCACCATAAGTACATGGACCCCACTACTGTATACACAACCACAGAATGCCCAGGTTATGCCCTAAGAAATAACCTCTACTATACATAACATGTCTAGCAGTCTGATAGCTGACTGGCTTGTTATCAGGTATTATGTCAATACATAATGGTGTAAAGAACATATGCACCTCTTACTGCATGACATATGTACAAAGCTTGATAGACTTGTGGCTGGAGCCACAAACACTGAGCCAATATTGGAATGTTGCCGTGATACCCTCATACATTAATTATTGTAACAGGGTTTGTTGTGACATATGTACTGTGAGGGATATGAAGTCAGTAACTGACTGCAATCCTCAGACTATGCTTCTGCAGTTCTAAGATAGGCGATCTGTGAGTAACACAAGAAACATAAGACTCCAAACACTGCACAGTCTGCAGATAACCCTACAGGTGGGAGATTCCTCAAACACATAACACTGTCATGACAGGTATTAAATCATGTAGACCAGCCATATCCACACAAACCCTGTTAAACCAACATTACTCCAAATACAGAAAAGCAACACTTACATTCTGTAGTCATGTCTGGCACATCCCGCTCGTGTTGTTGGCCTGTCTCCACACTGCATGTTATTAGAGGTATATCCCAATACCATCTGTGATGCTGTTTGCCAAACACTGACATGAGGTCCTGCTCACAGTGAATGGAAAGGCCCAACACCCACATGATGTTCCTAGGTATAGGACTGTGTTTCCATGCAGTTGGCTATGGGAATGTTACCACAGGTGTTCCACATGCAATCAGCTAGTGGGGGACTGCAATTCATGCATAGTCCATCAGATGATCATGAGCATCACTTACAAAATACAAGCTACTGCCTAAGCAAAGCAGGTGTACTTCTCCACATCCACCAGAGAGGGAGAGAGAGAGCCAGATAGTGCAAAATAAGACAGGGAGGGGGTGGGAGAGTAAAACCTCAGCATATCTGTGTCACACGCTTACCAGTATGAGGTTTCAAGCCCCTGCCTGACTATGTAGTGCTATCACATGTCTATGCAGTTTCTGCATGCACCACAGAGCTTACATGTTGGGGAACTGTCCAAAGGTATATCTGATGGTGAGTGACAGCTAAAACAGTGATAAAGGTGGGATAAGGTAGGTGTAGTACACGTGCCTGTCCACATAAGCAGGTGTCAACATCGACACAGCCACACTCTCTCAGGGACTCACCCACATTAACACAGTTGGCAGGGCCAGGATTAGACTTCCTAACTAGCTAGTTTGCCACAATACAGTAATATGCAGGTATCACATGCACTACAGGGGTTATCAGGATGATATATGGGCAAGGGTATGTGAAGGTGTCTGACATCAGAAGGCATGCTTCAGTAGGCCAATGGGAAGTGTAGTGAGTGTGAATGGCATCGAAATCATTATACTCCACACACACACACACACACACACACACACACACACACACACACTGACACAGGTTGCCAGTACTGACATGCATGGGTGCATTGCTTCACAGGTGTGTAGTGGTTGACTGTGCCAGAAGGCTGTACAAGGCTAGGTAAAGGGTATACCTTGGCATCAGGCCACATGAAAATGGCCTGCTGTGTGGCTCAGGGGTGTAGTCTCTGGATTAGCCTACACAGGTGGGTATTGCACTTATCATCCCGTCATCTGGGTTACTATTGTGGGTGGCCAGTGCTGTGCAATGCTTGCCATGTATGTTTGCCCCACCCAAAATCCTATGTAGACATGTAGTAACAGTCAGGTGTGCCCCCCTCAGTCCTATGTAGAAATGTAGTAACAATCAGGTGTGCCCCCCCCACAATCCTATGTAGACATGTAGTAACAGTCAGGTGTGCCCCCCCAATCCTATGTAGAAATGTAGTAACATGTATGTGTAGGCATAATAACAGTGGAGCACAGATTACCTGAGCTGGCCAAGATAGGAAGATAGATTGTAGCATGTGTACAATATGCAGGTCTGCGTCTGTTAGGTTAGTGTGTGTTGTATATTGTGTGAGAGTGGTCAGTGTGGATGCATGGTGAAGTCTGTCCTGGTGGCCATTGCCCAGTACTGCCAATGACAGGGCCACATTCTCATAACTGCAGTGCCAAACACAATGCTTCCCAGTATAACACATTACAGCAGTAAGCCATTGTAAATGTTTGGAAGTATGTGTCACCATCTGAAAGATGGACATGGCATGAATCTCAGCCTAGATATACAAGCAGTACACAAGGGGAAGTACCCCAGACAGACTGTGTATAATATGTAACTGTCAAATGGACACACCCTTGGAATTGTACATACAGGTTTGCAGCACATTATTTGGGCTTGTAGTAGGGAATACCGATGTCATCTGACCAGACACTGGCAGACCACAAAGGTCATAGGAATGATGTATTGAGAAATAGCTGATGTCCCTGCACAAGCCAGCATAAGTGGAATGCCCCATGTATATCTGTGAGTCAGAGGCAAGTAGTGTCCATAGCACACATGCACCCAGCTCACCCCATCACCACCCACAGGTACCTCTCCAGTCTTATCCCTGTTGTTGGAAATGAGTAATGACCCACACCTGTGTATGGCAATAGCGAAAGAATGCAGCATTCAGAGCAGGTGTCCCATGCAGGTGTGTCCCTAGCTGTAAGCAGCACCCTGCCAGCATCCACACCACTGGATCAATACTGACAGAAAGTATTGGCATGAACACCTTGCACACCTACCCTGTCAACCCAGGGGAATATAGTGCATCACAGTCTGGGACTGTAGAAGTGACAGAATGCAACGGCCTGCTACAGCTGGCCTGCATCACTACTAAGCGGCCTACAGTCCTCTACCAAAGGCCTGTGTCTCACCTGTACTGCCAAGGTATGTTATGTTATGGACTCCCAAATAACAACATGACACAGTCCACAGAACCCAAATGCAAGACCATGTGGACAAATCACAGTAACATGCCCACCATGTCCTACTGCATGAACTGTGGACCAACACCAAATTACTGCTGTGATGAGGTGATAACTATAGGCAACATATCAGATAATGTTTGCATAATGTATGGAAGAGGATAGAATAATAGAGGGGGGGTGGGAGCATGGGCGGCATGGAGTGTGTGAAGTCTGAAACTCAGCCATGCTGCAAACACAATAATGGGTGGCTACAAACCTGCTCATTTCTACATAGGATTGGGGGGACACACCTGACTGTTACTACATTTCTACAAAGGATTGGGGGGCACACCTGACTGTTACTACATTTCTACATAGGATTGGGGGGCACACCTGACTGTTACTACATTTCTACATAGGATTGGGGGGCACACCTGACACTTGTACACATTTGCTATGACTGTACTGGTATTTCAGGTACTCCATTTGTGTAGCTCTTGGGGGGGGGGGTTCTCCATAGCCATCTGTCAGAGGCCTTAGCACAGCCTTTTTTTGTGTTTGTCTACACTTGTCATGCTGGCTGAGACTGTTGTTGGGTATGTGAGCCTACCTGACTGGCATGTGTGTGTCATATGGACACATGTGGCCCAGCACATTTCCTGCAGTGGGATTTGATACCTTGTCTAGTACTGGCTGCTGTGGTGACACCAGTATTTGTTATAGATTTCATGCTGCCACTATAGGTGTGTACTATCTGCTGGCATCCCATTCAGCCACCCGATTCCCTTGCATGCTCACATCCATACCATAGATACAAGTAACAACACATACTACTCCATTCGGCAACTGGTAGGAAGAGTGCCTTACCTTGTGGCTGTGCCAGTATTGAGGATGGTGCTGGAGGGCTGACTATGTAGGATGCACATAGTACACCCCCTATACATGGATAAGCATAGGTAGTTTGGCATCCCTTTTACTGTATGAGCGAGTCAGAGAGAGGTGTCATTCCCTGGGCCCCTACCGTGTCAGTGTATGTGCTATGCATTGCCTCTTTGCCAAGGCCTGGGCATACTGGATATGCCTCCTTCTGCCTACTGGGGCAGGTTCGGGTTGTTCCCCCACCAAGTCACTCTGTGCCTGTGTGGGCCTTGGCAATGGTGGGGGGCTGTGTGGCCCTGCCCCATGCTGTTCCTCCTGCATCTGTTTCCGCAGGATCATATTGTGTAGCATGGTACATATGATGACAATTTGGGTACATGTAGCTGGTGAGTACTGCAAGGCTTCACCGGATGTGTCCAGGTACTGGAACTGTGACTTGAGCATCCCAAACACACGCTCTATTATGATTCTGGTCTGTGCGTGTGCCTCATTATGGAGTTCTTGTTCAGGTGTGTGTGCATTTCTGATGGGTGTCATCAGCCACGGCTCCAGTGTGTAACCAGCATCCCCCACTAGGTGACTGTAAGGGGTGTCCCCATTGGCAACTCTCTGGTACAGCTGCGTCAGATGCCAGATGTGGGAGTCATGATAGCTTCCACGGCAGCCAGTATACACATTCATTATAATGCCCTGGGCATCACACATGACCTGGCAGTTGATGGAGGGGAAGCTCTTGTGGTTGATGTAGACCCTACCCCGCTCACCGTTGGTGCTTTTATGCATATGTGCATGTAGTCTATAGCACCCACTACCTCAGGGTATGCTGCTATTTGGTGGAAGAGATGCATATTGCTGGCCAATGCCTCACAGGTGTTGGGGAAATATACGTGTTCACCGGCATGTGCTGACATGGCATCCAGGAAATAGTGGAGTACCTTGGATGCTGATGCCTGTGAGATACCCATGATATCCCCGGTTGGCCTTTGGAAGGCACTTGTGGCTAGTATTCTTAGGCCTGCACATACCTTGGTATCCACTGGGATGGCTTCCCCTCTGTTAGTTCTGTGTGTCAGGTGTGGCCGGCACATTTCAACAATTTGCTGTAGGAGGTCCCTGTCCAGCCTATAACATTCCACTATCTCCAGCTCATGTAGCCCCTGATATGTTACCCTGGGTCTGTACACTCTTCTCCTTCTCCTCACTTTGGGTTGTTCATCAGCATTCTCACCCTCACCACCCTTAGCCTCTTCCACATGTGGATGTATGATAGCTGATGCAGCACCTATCATTTTGTTGCTTTTGTTTGGTAAAAGTTCCCTGCTTGTGTACACTGGTGGTGTAGAGTATGTGGGAGAAAACAGAGGGTAAGGTCTTTACATGGTTTATAGTAGTGTGCTGGGTTGGGCTGGTCTGCTGCCTGTGTAACTGACTGATTCTGATACATTTCACCTGTCAGCTATGGTAGTTCTCCTTGATTACCTTCCTACTGCTGTTTTTCCTTCCCATTGCCTTCCTGTTTAAGCCCGGGGGTGCACTGTACAAACCCACTGCTCAGATGTTTACAGAGCTGCTATTTCCTGGTTTAGTTATTTTTTTCTTTAAAACCCGGTGTGCAGCATGCACTCCCGCTTAGGCAATGTAAAGAGTGTTCTGCTAAGCTAAGAGCAAACCCAAGCCACAGGGCTCCAATAAGCTTACAGTATGCCTGACACCCCCCCCCATGATGTCAGCTAATTCTTAGGCTTGCACCATGGTATTCCTGCATTTACACGGTTGGGTGCTGGATAGCATTGAGGGGAAATCTGGGATTCAGTATCATTCCCCTCATTTGCATAGGATTGCCTGCTAATGCATAGTTACAGGTCCCACACTGAGACTTCACCCTTAGCAACCACTATTCACTGGTCATGTTTTTTTCTGCCTGCCATTGAGTATCATAGCAAAATAGTGATGTTGGATACAATGCTTATTTCAGGTATTTTTTTTTATTTTCGGCCCGATCCCATTTGCGTGCCGCTGCCCTATGCTTAAACAGCCGAAATCAGTTAACAAAAAATAAAAGTTACTTTTTTTTATTTTGGCAACTGTTTTCCATGCCAATGGCCATATATTTGGCCATTGGCATGCTTTCCACATTCTTCTTCTGGTTTTTCCTGGTTAGGCATCACCACAGCAGATCATCTGTCTGCTCATGATTGGCAGTGGAGTTTTACAGTGTTGAGTTGCCAGCCTGGTGCCCAACCTTCCACAGAAGGCACACACATGCATGCACTCACACCTATGGCCAATTTAGGGAGTCCAATCCACCTACAGCATGTCTTTGGGAGGAAGCTGGAGCACCCATAGGAAACTCACGCGACCACAGGGAGGACATGCAGACTCCACACAGAAGACACCCCAGCCAAGGATTGAACCAGAGAACCTCTTTGCTGTGAGGCAGCAATGCTGACTGCTGCACTACCATTGCCGCCCCTATACTTTCCACATACTATACATCCTTTATTTGGAGCTGTCATGGCTCCGTTTTGTAGTTTGCAGAAATGTACTTGGTTACTAACCGAGTACATTTCTGCACACTACACTAGTCCTGCACGGCTGGCTGACAGCTTTCTCGGTCGCAAATTCACCTCATTTGCATGGTTTTCACCTGCAAATAGGGTAATTTGCATACAGGAGTTGTGTCTGTGCAGGGATAGTGCAGGAGCACTCATGCACGTCCCCTGGAGCTTATTCCTGGATCGCACGGTGGCCATATTGCCTCCAGCAGCTCCTGCACTATTCCTGCACACTGTGCAGAGCTTGCTGAATCCGGGGGATTATTAATGTTATTAATAACAAACCTTGTTATGGATTTTTCAGTTTAACTTACCAAGAAACAGATGCTTTGAATGAATTTGGTAAAAGGTCTGATCTAAGGATCATGAAAGCTGATTAGGGCAGTGGACTTGTTATTATATATCATGCAGATTAAGTTACTGAAATGGAAAAAAAATGTTAAGTAATCCTTTTGAATATAGAAAATTACATTGTCAGAGATGTATTGCAAACACAAGCATATTCACAGCATTTTGTTGGATTTGCTAGTGAATAAGGGTTGGGAGGGTGACCTAATGGTTAAGGTGTTTGCCTTGCAAACACAAGGTGCAGGGTTTGAGTCTCATAATATCTGTATATCTATGATATCTGTGCAGTGACTGAGACCTGGTTTAAGGCTCCAGAGAGCACCCCTGCACTACCAGGCTATAACTCATACCACACTTTTCAGCCATGTAACCTGGACCGAAACACCAAAGGCGGAGGTGTGTCCATATTCATTAAGGATATCCACACCTCCAGGCTAGTTGCTCAGCATAATGCATCTGAAGTTATCCAAGTGCAACTAACTCTGGGCAAAACTGCAATCCAAATTGTAGCTTGCTACAGATCCCCCACCATGCCACAGGATTCCCACTCCTCTTTTCTTGCTGTACTGGAAATTATTAAGGTTCAACCAAACACCCTAATAATGGGCGACTTCAACTACCCCACCATTAACTGGGAAAACTACTCGTGTACCAACTTCTTAGCTCAACGCTTTCTGGAATTCATAAACTCCAATGCCCTAGATCAACTTATCCACACTCCCAAAAGGGGCAACAATATCCTAGACCTAGTCATTACCAACATGAGTGACCGGTGTTCCACACCTGAAGTCAACTCCTCGTTGGTCCGATCCAACCATAAGCTTATCACCCTTGATATCCACATCCCACCCCCACCCCTCATTAAGGAAACCACAGTAAAAAATTTCTCCAAAGCCAACTTCATGCTTCTTAAGGCGGAAGTGGTGAACTTCATGACACCCATGCAGATGGACAATACAGTTACAACTGCTGAATCCTACACAAATGCACTCTATAAGCACTTACACGAGTGCATGGATCGTGCTATCCCAAACAGAACCAAGATGCTATCCTCCAAAAAAAGTAAGCCAATCTAGTGGTCCCCTGCCATAAACAAACTGTACAACAGAAGGAAGAAACTGTTGCAAAAGAGAGTAAAATCCCATGAGTGGAGGAGCTCCTTGGTCAGCGTCAGTAAGAAGCTGAGATCCCTTATAAGATCCTCCAAAGCTAGCTATGAAAACAAAATCATCACTAAATCCAAAGACAACCACAAAGCATTCTATTGGCATGTCAAGAATCTAGATGGCAACACCCAGATCTGCTCTGAGTTACAGCACAAAGGCACAAAAATTACAGAACCAACTGATATTGCCAACATCCTGGCAGATCAATTCAGTGCTAACTTTACCCCCCTCTCACCCCCTAAAGGGCCCATACCTATACAGGAAGAATGCAGAGTCCCTGTAATCACAACTACACAGGTAAAAGCTGCACTCTCTAAAGCCAAAAACACAGCATCCATGGGACGGGACAGCATCCCAGGCTGCGTTTTACATGAACTTCAGAACAAACTGGCTCCCCACCTAAGCACCATGTTCAATAATAGCCTCGCATCAGGTTTTGTGCCCACTGAATGGTGCACAGCAACAGTTATCCCACTCCACAAAGGGGGAGCCACCACTGATCCTGGGAACTATCGACCTATTAGCCTGATGAGCCTGGTCTGCAAGACCATGGAACGTATCATCGTGGAACGCATAAACAAAGACATTGGTAACCTCCAAACTCTGGATCCCACCCAGTTCATGTTTGTGAAAGGCAGATCATGCCTCCTGATCCTGATCAACTTCTTTGAGGCAGTCACCAAAGCCGTGGATGAGGGTAAGGTGGTTCACACAGCCTATCCTGACCTCGCCAAGGCTTTCGACACAATCCCCCATTCTGGAATTATAGCTAAACTCACTAAATTAGGTATAAATCCCTACGTCACAAGATGGGTTGCCAACTGGCTCACTGACAGAACCCACA
>NC_056746.1:1048833855-1048861355 GCF_019279795.1 Protopterus annectens | reverse complement strand
ATTGATTGCAAGGGAATAGCATGACAGATACAGGAGAATACAATGTTGCCTAGTAATACAATCTGCACATCATCATACAGAGAGTGAGTGAAACAGCAAAGAGAGGAACAAGGCTGACTGAGAGTGAAGTGATGTGACAGATAGTGAGAGGTGCACGAAGGCGCAGTAGTGGTTGGATAGCAGAAGAAGGCATGAGGTAATATAATAGGAGTTAAGCTTATAGTTATTTATTTAGTTATTGACATTTGATTATCAGGAAAGTCTGACTGGGTAGAAGCCCAGTTTCAGCAGAGGCCTGGGGAGAAAAGTTCCAAAGGTATGGAGAGATATAGGGATGATTAGCGTAATAGAATTGATTTTAGTTATGTTTAGGTATTTGCATTTGCAATAAATGTACAGCATACACAAGTAATGACACATCAGTCATTTAAGACTAAGCCTTTATTGTACACAATATCAGTTCAAACAGAAAGTTCAGTTACTTGCACACTACAATAAACTCAAAGTCGACAAGAAATTAAAAGTTACTGTGATTAATGCCTCAGTAAAGTTACTGTAGATTTAACGCTTGCAATGGAATAAGCGAAGTAGCTATTCTGGCAGGTTGTCCAGATACCATCATCAAGCAGTATAAACTTGATATTGTTAGAACATATTCTTCAAATATTGATTGCATTGTATTCCAGAATGAAGGGGAATGCAATGGATATGTAGTAGAGGAATATAATACAGATGGTATTTTCATGGTAATGTTTCAATCCAGACCCAGTACTAATGTAGAAGGCAGTATGGAAAACCACTGCAGTATTCCAGCCATAGAAAAAGATGAGCACAGTACTGACGTAATAAAAGTAGGAATTCAAGAACTGTATCCGTGTCACAATGTGGTAAAGAATTAAACAAGGGAGATGAAAAGAGTTGTCCTGAAGTAATGAAATAGGGTGATACAAAGAATGAACACTATGAAAAAAATAGAGACAAAAGAGTGTAATAGTAACCATATTAAGAATGTTGATAGGTTTTGGTGACTGGTGACTCATAGATGAGTCATTATTTATGTTTGCTTGCCAGGACAGGGCACTGATAAATAACTGACTGCAAGCCCAGCCCAGATGGATACAAAGCTATGAGTTTCAACGCAGTGGTCCAGTACAATACAGAAATCAACTGAATACCTATTGCATCAGAAAGAGAAGCAAATAACTAAAACAAAAGTTGACTACAATAATCATTGGGTAAACAAAGTAAAATAAATTATATTTTCATGATAAACAATAGATATACCAGAATACAGGAAGACAGAAGAAAAAAATATGGGGGGGGGTGAGGGATTTGACTATGTATAGCATGGGCAAGGTTTTGTATGATTAACAATGGAGGTAGTGATCTGAAAAACTTTCTGTCAAGAGTCAGTCATGGTTTACTAGCTGTAGCATGTTTACCTGGCTGCATATTTAAAGAGAGCTTTGAAGCATTACAGGCAGTGATGAAAAATGAAACAGCTTTATAACCTAGTTATTAAAATTTATGGAATGAATGATGTTGGAAGAGCTTTGGTTGAGTAATGAGAGAAAGCTACAAAAGCATAGAATTTATTAAAGAAAAATGTTGAAGATCATGTTAGCATATATAGTTCTAATTTTTCTTTTGGTAGCATAAAGAAGGTACAGCTACTAAATTGTCAAACAGATTTTGACAAAGTTGATGGAAAAATATTATTGATACAGTGCATCTTTGGGAACACTTTCCTGGCAAATTGCTATATCCAGGACTCACCTAATTACTTTATGAAACGGAATATTGGCCAGTTGTCTTAGAGATCACATTTACTGGAATGAAACACAGGTCATAGAAAATAGGATAAATGTGATCAAATGTTTATTGGTAAATGATAGGAGTCTTAACTAAGCTGATGAATTTGAAGCTAGGTTAACTTTAAATGCATATGACCTTATGTTTGTCACTGAAACATAGGTCAGCAGTGAAATGTTTGTTTTTTCAATATCCCAGGATATAAAGAGTACCATCAGTACAAGAAAAACAAACTTGGCAATGGCATCTCTGTATGTGCGTGATAATATGGTGTCCCATCATAGTAGCACTGAATTTAGAAGTGAAATTGTGGCAGTCACTACTCACACTGAAAATGAATCTTGGAACATGGAATCTTTCTATCATCCTCCCACTCTGTTAAAGTCAAATATCCTGAAATCTATGAATAAGTACAATACTGTTTTGAGTAGAAATATCTGATAATTACAAGTGACTTAAATTCTTCACATGTTTGTTGGTCTTCGACACTATTCCCCACTCGGGTATAATAGATAAACTCTCCCAGCTAAGCATCAACCCATATGTTACCAGATGGGTAACTAACTGGCTCACTGATAGGACCCATTCAGTCAAAATAGGGGAATCCACCAGTAGTAGTACATCCGTAACAGGTGGCATTCCCCAAGGATCGGTCTTAGGGCCTCTACTGTTTGGATATACTTTTCTGAGGTGCAAACCAAAACCAGTGGTCTGTGGCTGACCAAGTTTGCAGATGAATGCAAGCTGGGAACTGTCATACATTCCCCTAATGATGTGAACATCCTCCAAGAGGGCCTTAATCAAGCTTATGACTGGTGCCAGAAGCATGGCCTCAAACTGAATGCCAAGAAATGCATCATTATCCCCCTTTGAGGAAAATGGTGTCCCCACTAATTATCACATTAATAGCTATGTACTAAGCATGCAATCAGTCATGAAGGACTTGGGCACCCAGGTTGATAGCAACCTGACTTTTGACCATCATGTTGCCTCCGTTGTATGGAAGGCTTTCTACGTGGCCCTCCTCATAAGTAAGGGTATTTCATCCAGGAACAAGGAGGTCATAACATTCCTGTACTCCTCCCTTATCAGACCCATTATTGAGTACAATGCCCCTTCAGCATGTACCTTGCCAAGCAAATGCAGCAGATGGAGAGACCACAGAGGTTCCTGACCAGGAAATTCCAGGGTCTCAAACACCTATCCTATACAGATAGGCTAAAAGCCCTGTCCCTCTACTCAGTCTCATACAGACTTCTCAGAGGTGACCTGTGTCTGGCATACAAGGTGTCTCAGACTCAGCCTTGATGGAGTTGCTGCATATCTGTAAGTCAAACTCCACTCCTGCAACCCACATGCAAGGTCTCAACCTGGTCTGTGACATTAATAGAACTTGTTGGCAGGATAAATTTGCGTCCCAATGACTCCCCCATCTGTGGAATAGACCTCCTCTCCATGTCAAGCAGAGTACCTCACTAGCCCTCTTTAAGAGGAATCTGGACGACTGGATGGGAAACAGAAAATATACCCCTGGGATCCCACCTGTGTTCCTGCTGGACAGGGAAAACAGGTGCTCACTTTGTGGGAACTTGGGCGAAATTCTTGGCTAGGTTTATAAGGGCTTCCAGGCCAATAGCCTAGTATTGTCCTATGAACCTGTGAACCTACAGGAACTGAAACAACTAAGTTATCAGAACTTAGTAGACAATCTGATTTCAAACACATTCTTATTGAACCCACTTGTGGAAATAGCATTCTAGATGTGATGTGACTTAGGAATGAAATTGACTGTTTGGAGAGTAAAATGGCATTGATGCTACTTAGTCCTGGCCATCTTTGATCTCTCCTCTGCATTTGACACTGTTGACCATGACATCTTTCTTGATCGTTTGACCCATTACTGTGGTATCTCCAGTGCTGTACAACTATGGTTCTCCTCCTACCTTACTGGTCATTCTTAGTGGGTTGTGTCTGGAGTTAATTCTTCCTCAATTTACCCTCTGACATGCGGGGTGCTACAGGTTCTATCCTTGGTCCTTTGTTGTTTACTGTGTATATGCTAACATTTGGGGGAAGTTATTCAAGTTACAGGATTAAAATTTCTTTTTATGCTCTCGACGCTCTGTTATACATGCACTTTCCACAAAACACTATAGTGGCTGTGACTAAACTTATCTCAGATTTTAAATGCATCCATCGATGGATGAAGGATAATTGCTTGAAGCTCTGTAGCAGCAAAACAATAGTCATGACCATTCCTGCAACCTTGCACGCAGCTTCCTTGCTCCAGTTTTACTTCCTAAAGTTATTTATAGTTGCGACAGCCTAGAGTTTTTGTCTGAGGTACAGAATCTTTATATGATTATTGACAAGTGACTTACCCTTAAGGACCAAGTTCCAGATGTGTCAGATCTTCTGTAACCTCCTGAGGAACATTTTCCTGGTTAAGCATTTTATTCTTCTGGGTATTTGCCCACAGTTGTGCATGCTTTGGTCTCACCACTCACAGACTAATGCTACCTTGAGGCACTTGAATATTGAGATTGTCCAACTTCAAATTGTGTTACTAACTGAGGTCTCTAGATGCCACCATATTATACCTGTGCTACAGGGACTGCTATCTACTCAGTTTTATATAACATATACCCCCCCCCCCTTGTCCTGGTCTATTTAGCTCCACACAGTTTAACCTTATCTTAAGGACCTTCTTGCTGGTTTCAGGCCAGTCACACTCTTTGTTTATCTGTCCGTGGATTGCTGGAGGTTCATAGGGTCCAGTTTGATATAATGGGAGCATATTCCTTTGCATATCAGTGACCATGTCTCTGCAATCTCCTGCCTGAGTGACTAAGGGTGACCCTGATGCTTGATGGTTTAAAGCAATCACTGAAAACATACCCATCTGATCTGTTATATGAAGGCTAGATTTATTTGCATCCCTTCTTCTTTATTTGCTTACTTTATATATAAGAGTGCTTAGCTATAAGCACTTAAATAAACTTGAACTAACTCAGAGAATTCCAATCAAATATGTGTTATTTGGGACCTCTCATATAAAACGTGTAGTTTCTAAATATGTCAATAAATTTTATCAAGGAGATTATGTTATAATAGCACATAAATTAAAACAGTATGTTAATGAAAAGCAGTAATGGGAGATCAAAGTATTATGGAAAGTTGAACTACATTCTATAACTCCACTGAAGCACTTATATCTAAATAACTTCCCATTGGTACTCAAAATACAGGTAACAAAGTATAGAGAAGATAGTCTCTTCCATGGAGGTCATGCTCACTGCAAAAATTAACAAGCAAAAGCAGAAGCAATGCAGGCGCTGCATCTGTTACAGGAACCACATCCGTACAAAGAATATATCCAAAAAATAAGCTTTATTAATTCCAGTAGTTATAGCCAAACTCCTTACCCAAAGAACTTCAACTCAAACCAAAGATAAACCCTGCTATTAGCAGCTGATACTTTATTCTGAAACATTTGCTCATAAATATTCATTACAGCAGCTGCATTGTTTCTGTTTTTGGTTACTTGTTTCTGCAGGTCTGGCTCATTTTATGGTTCACTGCAAAACGTCTTTAATGAGGAAAAAGTATTACTTGCGCCACATACAGGAAATTCAGTACTAAAAAGAACAATTTAAAATTTCTACAGTAATCTCAGAGGCTGAGGGAAATATCAGAAAATAAAAATAAAGATGATAGAAGAGGTTAGTGACATATACAATGGGCATGAATACAACAATTTCATAGTGCATATATAGGGAATATAAGGGTTCCCTGTCAAAATGCTGAGTGATGACAAGCTGAGAAAAAAGAGATAAAGCCCAGGAAAACATCCAATGCTGAAGATTGCTCTTCTTTTTGCAGGGAGCAAGCCCCACTGCACCCCCCCATGTGAGAGGTAAGCCCTGCACACACCAAACATATGTATACTAACTCTGAGATTGACATACCTCAGAGAAATGACCATCTTGGACGTGTATATGTGAGAACATTTTTGGACAATTCAGTCTCCGGGTTTCAGGACT
The DNA here is from genome assembly GCF_019279795.1 of Protopterus annectens. Classification (NCBI taxonomy): domain Eukaryota; kingdom Metazoa; phylum Chordata; order Ceratodontiformes; family Protopteridae; genus Protopterus; species Protopterus annectens. Next base: position 1,048,855,500 of record NC_056746.1, on the reverse strand, counting down.
CCGTCTAGTTGGTCCCTAAATTTTAAATGGTTACTGAATATAAGTCTGAGTTCCAACAGTTTGGTTATTACTGATACTTGTACTATTGCTAATATTTTCTGTAGCATTTTCTTCTGTAATACTTTTCTTTACAAACCTCACCATTTCTCTGCCACCTTGTGACTATGCTCATCCCAGTTAAGAGGGAGAATGTCCATGCATTACCATGAATGACATCTACACTGCAGTCATGAAAAGAAGTACAACTGCACATGCAGGGCCTCATGACCTCAAAAGGCTTTTCTAACCAAAACTTTAACTCTGCTGTACCTAATTTAACATTCCAAGGTACTTAAAATCTGGTTACATTCCAGAGAAATGGAAAGTGGCTGCTGTTGTTGCTATTCCAAAGGGTGTCATTTTAAGTGAGGCAATGAATTATCAGCCAATTAATTTAACTAGTCTAATAGGAAAAGCATCTCATAAATCATTATCATTGCCTTTTTCAAATTCCACTAGGCAGTTACAGTGCATCACTCAATGAACATTTTATTTTGGCTGTTCTTAGCTAAACAACATTGAGAAGTTCTACACTAATTTAGTTGATTCTTTTGAGTTAGTATTACTGGTAGATGTTCTATATCTGGATCTGTACAAGACGTTTGACTCAGCACTCCCACAGTAAGATGCTGTAAGTAACGAATTCTTTAACTATCAGTTGATATGTTACAGCATGGTTTGTACACTGGTTTTACAGTAGAAGGTATCAGGTCAGGGTAAGGAGGAATTTCTCTGAAGTTAAGGCGTTAAATGTTAGTATCCCCCAGGATTCCATTGGACCTTTTCTGTTCAACTTAAGTCCTTATTCCCAATGAGTGAAAGGATGTGAATCACAAGAAACCCAAAAAAGTTATGGAATACTATTAACCAGATTCTCCATCCAGGCAATCCCTCAACACACAAGCCCTCCTCCAATAATACACCCCAAGAAACTGCATCCCTCTTCAATTCATATTTTATTAATACCATCAGTTAACTAATGCAGACTTCCAACCATCCCAATCTTTCACCCTCCACCACCCGACAATGGCACAACCCTCCCTTCTTACTAAAACCAGTTCCTACCAGCTACATTAAAAACCTTCTTCTTAAACTAAAACCATGTTCACCATCAGCTGACACGTCATCTCACTTCCTAAAGCCTGCTGCCAGATCTACAGCATATCCAGTCTCCATCCTCATAAATCATTCCATTAGGGAATCCACTGTCACCACTATTTGGAAAAAAGTTCCACATACTAACAATCCACAAAGAAGGGAATTCCATAGAATTCGCTAATAATTGCCCTATAGCCATACTCTCTCCCCTCTCCAAAATGCTTGAATACTGTGTTCATAAAAAACTCTTAGCCTACCTCACTCAAAAAAACCTAAGCACACCGATCCATCATGGCTTCCGCCCCCAACCATAGTACCACTACTGCTCTCACCTTCTTTACTAACTCCATCTCCCATGCCAAAGATAACAATAAACTAGCATCCTGCCTCTTCGTGAACCTCTCTAAAGCCTTTGACACTGCCTCTCACTCCATCCTCCTCTCCAAACTGTCCGAACTCAACCTATCTATAGCAACTATCTCCTGGTTTAACAGCTATCTTACTGACAGGCTTTCTCCCTTTCTCCCTATCAAAATGGGTGCCTCTTAAGGCTCTATTCAAGGTCCCCTTCTTTTTAATATCTTCACCAACCAACTACGCCAATCCTGTCCCCAGTCCTCCCTCATACAGTATGCAGACAATTCCACTATCATCTCCATCGCTGATAACTCTACAGACTTACTAATGCTCACACAGCAATACTTAACCTCACTGAATCCTGGATTACCAGCATGTGCATCTCTGTATTATGAAAACCTACCAAAAGCTTGTCCTACTATATAGAAACAAAAGGTTTCTCAACCCTGAATCTAGAATCTCAATTGTCCATGCTTAACTTCTCCCCTTCTCCCCACCTCTTCTATGTCTCACAAATACTAACTAACTTACAGTCTTCAATTCTCTCTAAATTAGAAACTACCTACAATAAGATAGCCAGATTTACTGCTAATCTGCCTTTTAAATCTCACCATTGTTTGAACTGAGGATACTCAGCGGGTTAGAGCTTCCCAAACAACTCTTATTTGCCCAATTTCTCATCATCTACTCTATCCTGAACAAGCCCAACTTTTGCCCTAATATCTCTCCACTAATCCCCTCTACACCCCCCTCAATCCCTCAGAAGCTCTGACCAATGCCTAATACAGATACACAAACCTGGAAAACCAATTGGACAGAATCTTTATAGTTATTCTCCCGCCACCTAATGGAACGAACTTCCCTTGGCCCTTAGAAATATTTCCAGTGTCCCTAAATTCAATAAAATGCTCAAACATTATCTAAACAGAACCTGATCATGTCTCTATGACCATTCTACCTGAACCCTTCCCCTACACCATCACTGCATTCTCCCTACTCACTCTCCTCTCCCCATCTCCACCCCTGTATTTAAAATTAATGTTCATATAGTCCCAACACAACCTTTGCTGTCTCCTCTTTCCTTTTCTCTGCTGTTACCTATTATCCTCACCTTCTATGTCTTTCTTCTTATTTTTACTATAAGTGATTTTTCCTAATAATAGTTATATTTCGTATATTTGCTTTTGTAATGGATATATTGCCACAGTTTTGCAAAGTACTTTTCTTTATCATGTTAATTTTCTTGTATAGTTTTATCGTGGAGCTTTTCTCCCCAGGCCTCCACCGAAAAAGGGCTTTTGCCCAGTTGGACTATCCCGTCAAAAATGTCAAATAAATAAATTTGTGGAAAACACTGAAATGGATTCTGAAGTGAGAAATTTACATGAGCGTGGAATTTTGCAAAACTTTTTAGATAGACTCCCTGACTGCTCTAATGGTGATAGTGTGTTCTTCGATACTAAAGAAATGTACTGTGTTCTTCTTTGGCCAGGAGCACAAATATCCTTATGATATAAACCAAGAAATTATTCCCTGAATCTAGGTTTGTGGTAGATCTAGATATTGTCATAGATAATAATTTTAAGTTTGATGCTCACACCCTTTCCATTTTCATGGTATGGCATCATGAAGTACATGTTCCTATTATTAGTATCTGGGAGGAGAAAGTGTTGGTTACATAATATAAATATTTGATTAGGCTACATGCTGTACCTGGTGACTCTGTCTGCACTTGCAATGCACCTGTAATAAACAAGGTAGAATTCAGAAAACATACACCAGGCAGAGCTCCAAGATTCGTCTTAACTATACAGATAGGCTGAGCACCTTCAAACTATCCTCTATATCATACAGATCAATAAGGGGTAGTATTATTCTGACTTAGACATGTTTTAACAATGAAATCTTATCATCTATTCAGGATACATGCATCTCTCACTCTGGGAATAAAAGAAAAATGACCTCCTTTGTGGAATTGCCAGCAGCTCATTCAAAGATGAAAAACAGAAGTTTTGTGAATAGAACTAGTAAGATTTGCAACTCCTAACCAAATTCATTAAGACAAACACATTGCTGTCTATTCAAGCTCCATTTAAAAACTGGCTTAAAGAACCATTCTATGACCCAGTCAAACTGTTTGTAAACTCCATTATAGCCTGATATGAGGCTCTGAGTTTGCTTATCTCCTACACTGAACATTGAAACCCAGTTCCAAAATCAGAGATAAGAATTGCAGAACATGTTAATATAGCTTTAAATATCTGGGATACATTTTATTGGGTAATGCATGCCACACAGATATTGTCTTAATGCATTGCCACTTGAAGTAAAGTACTTGAGAATTTAATAGTCATCATGATATTAAGACTATTCACTTCACTATTCTGATGACTATTAGGGGAACAGGGTTTTACTCAAGAAATGTTCAAATACCAAAGAAACAGAGTCACATTCTGCATCTGTCAAATCTGGACAGCCTAATAGAAATAAAGAAAGTATGAGGTGTTAACTTTGTGAACTCTCTTACCACTGCTGCATTAAAAAAAAATAATAAAATAAAATAAGACATTTCAATATCTGGAGTTACAGAACACTTACCTTCAAATCACAGTTTTGCAGTCTCATGGGAGATTCATAAAATGCACAGATTATTTATAAAATCCCTAGTCCCAGCATTCTCACACCTGAGGTTAAAGAGAGTTCATACTGATCCCTATTTGGAAGACAGCATAATTCAAACACTGGTTCTGGCATCCTTGAACTCTGCGTTGAATCAAATTCTTCTATGCATTCAGTGCCTACTCAAAGCCCCCAACACATAGAAGTAAGAAGTAATGCTTTCTCAGACAAAGAGGTTTGTAGGAGATGTCTTGGACACAAAGACATGTATTATTTCTCTCCTTCAAGAAAAGATTTAGATAATGATGGAATTTTTCAGTCTAAACATAAAGAAAGTTCAATTACAATCTGGAATATTCTTGAAGTTCCTGGATTCATGCTGCTTCTGTCTTAGTGGCTTTTTTTGGCAAGACTCCATATCAGGAAAATCCAGCGGCATATGTGGGACTTTATGGAATCATCAGGACCTGCCTATACAATGCCGTCTTCATCTGTTGTCCTTGTGATAAAGGAGTTACAATGGTGGAGCCAGCTACTATCCCTCAGCCTGGGAATTTCCATTTCCTTATCTCATACCAGATCTTAACTACAGATGTCTGAGATCATACCTGGGCTACCCATTTTCAAGAGCTTCACCTGTGAGGGACTTGGAACTTCTCCCAGAAGTATGTAAATATTAAGTAAATGTTAGCTATACTCCTGGCATTGAAATCCTTCCAGACAGTGTTCCATCCTAGCATTCAGCAAAGAGTAAACAAAACAATGCTGCTGAAATGTGTTAGATAAACAAATAAAGTGGCAGTTGCCCTTACCAGCTGTGCAAGATGGCAATGATTATTGGGGAACGGAATATCATGTCACAGTTAATCCTGGAAGCAGTAAATATCTCAAACAAGCAAAATAAGATAGTAGTAAGTGTAAATAGAAACTCCTATTTTTCCTGGGTGGGCTATAGACAGAGCTATGTTTCTAGACATAGTAAAGAAGAGCAGCTCAGAGACTGATCTGTATGGATCACTCCTGAAGTCAGTTTCTCATATTGTAGTCCTGGTTGTCTCATCATATAGTGATAGCAATAAATACCTTTTTATCCCTTAGAACAAAAGTCTTCTTTATGCTTTCCTCACTTCCAACTTATTCAGATACCAGAAGTTCTTTGAAGTGTCAAAAAAAAAAAAAAAATATATATATATATATATATATATATATATATATATATATATATATATATATATACACTTTTCTAACCTGAATATTTGTAGTAAAACCCCTGACACTACCACTCAAAAGCACAGTCTTCTTCTCACAAGGATGGAGTGGTCTTTACCCCAGCCTCAGAGCTCTCAGTCTGGTAGATTGGTAGATCGGAGGATCACACCTAAAACCCTAAGAGACACTGCTCATCTATATATACCCTGCTTTATTTTACATATCTATGTTTATATATACATACATACACACATACACACACACACACACACACACATACATACACACATATAAACTTATTTTGCAAGATGCTAAAAGACCAAATACTCACTAGAACAAATGGACTAGATTTTATTTTTGAAATGAAAACTGTCTGTAAATGTATACAGGGTTTCAATTCCTTGTCTGCTGCTGTAGCTAGTATGCTTGTTTAATACACTCCTGATTTATTCATATGTTAAAGTACATATTTTGGACAGTTCTGCCTGTTTGCAGTTTTTACTTCTTTTGGCTTATAAGACAGACGTTTAGTATCCTATAAATACAAGCTAACTTAACCTTTCTTTAAAACAGTCCATTCTACCGATCTGACATTTCTATCTTGGAAGATGTTTTTAATTTCAGTTATGTAGCAATAAAAACTTCTAAGCTGGCTGCCTAAATTTGTAAAGAACCCTATACAGTCTTCCACAAGGAAAAACTGCCTTTGAAAACAAATGCATCTTTTAAACTAAAGATTGTCTATGAATTTACTTTAACTCAGTTTGTTTCACTTCCAGATTTCTATGTCAAGCAAGAAAGAAAACAAGGAAGCATTGTATTGCACACAGATGTTCATTGATCTATGAGGCATTATGTACCCAAGGGAATTAAAGATATTATTGTCACCCACTTCTGACAATTAAAACTAAGTACATTGGGGAAAAAAAGCTTTCAAGCTGTAAACACTAGGCATGTATATACAATATAGTTTTAGTTCCATGTATAGGTTACATCTGCCAGTTACCAAGTCCTACAATGAACTTTAACTGCTTACATTTACTATTGGTCTGCATTTGACAACTATTATACAGAACTAAAAAAAACAAACAAACAAGCAAGCAGCTGGTAAACGTAGACTGTCCCAGCAAACAAGCAAAAGTAGCAGCAAAAAAGACAATGGCAACAGCTGTACGAAGTATAGCTCCAGACCACATAAAATAACCAAGAATTTTAATATGGTAAGCGCTTTCACCACTGCCTGTGGCTTCCTCAGACCATACACAAATACAAAAGCACATAAAAAGCATTTATAAAGCACTCCCTGTGTAGCTCATTAACTTGGAGGACCACTCCCAATCAATCAGGTTGCATTAGACACACCCTCTCTTAAAAACATAATTCCCTTAATATGTATTGCAAGATACTACTTCTAAACATATTTCTAAAACACATTTTTTAAAAACTTTTGTTCAGTTATCAAAGCATTCAAAAGCATCACTAAATACTACATGTTTAAAAATATTTCAAAACATTGCTTATATTAACAGCATTCCAAATACTATATGTTTATATTGAGCAAACATATTCAGCAAAAGCAGTATTAGATTCACTTGTCATCATATACTTTATACTCATGTCATACTATAGTATGATGCCTGCATTGCTAATATATATACTATTTCAAAAAATGCATTTCAATATTGAATCAATCAAAACCTAACATGTATTCGTTGTTTTACTACTTTGACATACCAAACAAAACTGCAGTTTAAAATGCACATGATTTACCCATTCCACAGGTTCACGTCTCATTTAAAAGTTCAGATTCTTCCCATAGCTTATTCCTTTGGTACGCTTATTCATCAGACATATCTTAGTCTAAATATAGTTATATTGTCGCTTCGTTGTAATATCTTCCCAATTCCCAGAAGTTAAAAGTAAAAAACATGAAAAAAAAGTGTCTTCGTCGTTGTAATGACACCTTCGCGCATGCTCAATGACGTCATTACGCTAGGCATATGCTCCGTGTTGCTTTCTCATGCTTCTTTTCATTTAATTATAATGAAAAAGTCAAATATTATAAATTCTTATAAAATATTTGTTATTAATGAATAATTTAGGATCAGCCAAATTATGATTTGATAGTCAGACCTGTGTACATAAGCAATTCCATGCCAAGAGGTATATATATATATATATATATATATATATATATATATATATATCTCACCATAAAGACAAAACATATTCTAGCACTTCTACCATTTATATTATTCAACTATGTGCAGAATAAAGCACTCTAAACTATATATGGATATTACCAGACACTTTCCTATATAAATATAATAGACATAAAGTTAACATACTATCTCTAGGTAATCCACTCTAACTGTAGGATATATATAATTCATAAGTATCTGGATACCATTATAATCCAATATACATATACAGGCTATTCCATTCACAAATACCACCAGTTTATGTAAAGACAAAATATGTCTTTACACTTTTGTCATTCATACAAATCTCCACAGCATATAATATACAATAAGCAAATTGCTATACTATTACTATCAGAAATGCTTTTGCACAAGTATACCATAATTTAAATATGGTGCACTCCATTTAAATAGTCTGCTCAAATGCACATGTAAAAATGAATGAATTCATTAACTTAAATATTTATACTATATAAAACTAGATTTTTTTCATATAATCATATAACGTATCTATATGATGGAATGCATACAGATATCATATATGAGGCACGAAAATGTTTCTAGTAAATCGAATATATTGTATACGATTATGAATATAAACATTATATATATCACTACTCATCATATTAACTAGATGGTAAATGTACTAATGGCAAACAATGTCATAAATTCATAATTAATAGATCTAATTTCCGAACACATTTAGATAGGTAATATTTCAAAAAAATTTTTTGAGTTTTCAAACATTCTTACTTTGTTTTCTTATAATAAATAGATTCTGTTTCCAAGCATATCTAAGTAAGTGATATTCCAGCTGGTTAGGTAGAGGTCTACAGTATTCATGTCTAGTGGATATATTTCTAGGTGTAATCTGTTATATATCTATCATTATTTCCTAGGTATTCCATGTACTTCTAAGGCACTTTTAATGGACACCTTCCTGTTCAATCCCTTCTTCTTATCTGCTCTAAGTTTTAATATCCACCTAAACTCACTCTTTCTGTCAGATTCTTAATATTACCCATCCTTTGCCAGCAATAACTTCTTCTAGTGCTATAAATTTGAAGTCATGATGTATACCACTTCTCTCTATGTACTTAGACAGAGCACTCACAGAATCCCTATTCCTTATACTACTAATGTGTTTATACGTTTTCTAAATGTCCCATTTGTCTTGCCTACATAAAAATGTAAGCAACAATCACACTGTGCTGCATATATAAAATTCATACTGCTACAGGTGACTGCTACATTCAACTTAAATCTATTGCCAGTGACTAGATGAACAAACTCATCAGTATTTTTAACAAATTGACACATATTGCACCTAGTGCATGCTCTAGTACCTTTCCATGTATTCAAGTTATCCCCAGGTAGATCCCTGGGATAGCATAACATGCATTTCAGATTTTTCCTATTTTTGAAGGTGAAGCTAGGGTACTCACCAACTATTTCTCTTATTCTCTTATCTGTCATAAGAAGCGGCCAATGTTTATTAAATACATCTCTCACCTTCCTCACATCACTAGTATATGAAATAGAGACATTAACTGCCTTCTTATTAACCATCGTATCAGTTCTATTTGAAACTCAATCTACTTTATTTGAAAAGTACAGCCTCGCCCTTCCTTTCCTAAGTATCTTTAACTTTCCTAGTGTACTAGTCACTTCATCCTTTTTACACCCCCTATCATACATGTTATTTTCAAGGGTTACTAATCCTTCTACAAATGTGAGTTCCTGGTTCATACCTCCCAACTGATCCGAATTACTTGGTTTTTACTGAGTTTTGGAGTCCCAATAATGGGGTGCCACGATTCCCGAGTGGCACCCCTTTATTTCCGATTTTTTTCTTTATTTTGTAATTGTTTTTTTTTATTTTTCACGCTTTGTGAGCTGACATCATCATGTGGGTGATGATGTCAGCTCGTCAGGGCTACCAGCCTGTCGGAATTAAGCTTGGCAGATGTATTTCCAGTTCAAATGCATTCAGAGCGAGCGGGAACAGCAAGTAGGAAGGCAAACAGAAAGGATTTATTTTATTTAGGCTCGCAGAAATGGATTTACTCACTCCTGGGGATTTATTTTATTTAGGCTCACCAAAATGGATTTCTGGCTGTAGTTTCATTTAGAAGGCTCGCGCCAAACAAAACAGATTTACTCGCTCCTGGCTGTGAACAGAGAAGTAAGTGTATGCAGAAAGGATTTAATTTAGGATTTACATGTGTTTGTGTGTGTGTGTGTGTGTGTGTGTGTGTGTGTGTGTGTGTGTGTGTGTGTGTGTGTGTGTGTAACAATATAGGAGAAAAAATCTGAAATGTTCTGAGCTAGTATTCCTAACATTATGAACTAGAATTCAATGTATTCAGCATCTGGATTGAACTTCGTTATGCAAGATTTCAAGCCCATTTTTTCAAACAATAATCTAAGTGGACCCTGTTTATGACTTCTGCCACTTTCATTCTTCACTATTTTCCTGAAAAGTGATTTTATACACAGTGAAATCACCATTCCACATTGATTTCAGTAATTACAATGCCATACTTTGGCAAGTGAGTAGTACTCAGATGAATATTATACAGCTTTACCAAAAAAAACTATTAGCATCTAGTGAAACTATGAGCCTAGATTTCACACAATGAATGTTCACAGATGGATCTACCAAGCCTGAAAATTTATCTGAAATGTTTCAATATATTGTACCGTTTTAAACCATATCTCTAGTTCTATTTTTTTTATAATTAAAAGAAACAAAAACAAGTGATTTGACAACTGTATCTCTTGACTGAGAGAGTCACTAGTCACAACCCAGTGACTAAGCACTCTCAGGCAGTCAGTTTCACTGGAAAGAGACACCACTGTTTCATGAATTCCTGTTCCCCCACAGACTAATATTAAAAGCACATTACTGCCTATAAATAAGGTTGCCACCTATCATGTTTTCTTTCAAAGACAGTTCAGAAAATTGCAGACTGATCCAGTAATGTTAATTTGGAAATGGCCTTACAAACACCAGTGTTTTGTTTGCCACATCAAACAGAATGCCAGTATTTTTAAAGTCTTTGACTCCAAATATTAGTTTTCTTACAAGGGTCAGTGCAATCCAGTTATATCTATAAGTAGTTAAACAAAAAAATAAAGCAAGGGAGAAAAAAGACATCTAGCCACAGTGATGACCCAAACTGTATAACAAACCGGACAGGGAGAGCATGTAGCTAGTGGAATAAAGGATAGAGCAAAGTGAGACACAAACCTTTTTCTGCTTTTTGTCTTTTCAATTGCTGGCAACCCTGCCTCGAAGTGTGAATGCAAGACAGCTGTTAGCCAAGTTACATCAGGAAATATATTCAAGAAGAAAGCTTTATGAATATTTCATTTGGAGAATAATATGAATATCATCCATTGGTTGAATCTACATTCTGTATTTCTCCATAGAATATTGAATCAAATTTGAAATAGAACTTTCCATGTTTAACAGATTGGGCTTTTAACTGTAATGTGTCCCGATGTGCTGATGTGTTTTCTTCTTTCATTTAATTATACACCTGCCTGCTGACACTGACTAGTGTGCTTTTGTATAATATAGAATATGTTAATAGGATCATAGGTTCATAGGAGGTTACTAGGCTAATGGCCCTAGGGCCATTGCAAGCCTAGCCATGGAAAAAAAAACATTTGCCCTAGTTGACCATAGTTATATGGTCATTGTTAGCAGAGCGATTTCATGATCAGCACCAACTGCTCCTGTCCATGCGGGACATAGGTTTGCCATATTTTGGTTGTCTGTTCTTCAGTTTGCGTTTGAAAGTTGGCATCCCACAATTCCATTGTAGTGGGTGGAGTTACATGTGTATGCAAATTATATGTTAATCAGTGTACAGATTTGTACCTATTTTTCATGGGCCTTGTCCAGATTTTTGATGTTTCCAGGTTGAGAGGTATGTCCAGGTTACTTAACTGTGACACCCTCATTCCTTGCCCTTTCACTATATCTGCAAAAGTTCTCCTAGGGTGCATACTTGTCCTATACACCAGTGTGTTATGATAGCAGTCTTTTCTGTAGACTCTAATATCAAACATTCCTTCATTTCCTTTGGTTACAAATACATCCAGAAAGGGCAGCCCTTCAAGTGAATGATTCATAGTAAATTTCAGAAAACGAGTAGTAGCTTCTGCATCACTAATACATTTTTTCACTGCTGAAAGGGTACTATCCCACACAAGAAAAATGTCATCCACAAATCTATGATAGAACTTCACATTATTCTTATACATTTCAAGGGGAAACAACTGTTCCACTTCCCATGGAGCCATTACAGCATTGGCATAGCTGTTAGCACAGCATGTTCCCATGGCTACACCTTTGTGTTGTAAGTAGTATTTACTATCAAATACAATTATATTGTTTTCCAAAACAACTTCCATGAACGTACAAATCATATCTATAAGCTGTTCTCCATACTCACTATTATGAGGTAAAAATCTCTGTAAGTATTCCCTGGAACCACACGCTCCAGGGATCTAAACCTTGTCATCACAATGAACAAAACATGCTGGAGGGATAGATTCCTGACCCAGAGACTCCCCATACTCTAGAATAGACTGCCCATACATGTCAAGCAGAGCGCCTCCTTGGCCCTCTTCAAAAGGAACCTTGACGATTGGATGGGAGATAGGAAATTCACCCCTGGGATCACGTCAGTTGCCCTGCTAGACAGAGGTCCAGGGAAGTAAATATTGTGGGAAGAAATATCCAGGGAATTGTTATGGCTAGGCTTGTATAGGTCCTAGAGCCGATAGCCTAGTACCAATCTATGAACCTATGAACCTGTAAAGTGTTCATGTCCATAATGGATAAAAGAATGGCAAAAGTAATGCCAAAACTGATAGATATGAATCAATGTGGTTTTATGGAGGCAAGGCAAACATTTGACAACAATAACAGAACATTGATTATCCAGAGGGAATCAGAATGTAAGAAAATATCATTGTTGTTGGTGAGTCTTGATGCAGAGAAAGCATTTGGTAGAGTAAGCTGGGTCTTTATGAGCAATTATAAGGTCGATTAGGAGGATATATGAGGGATCACAGGTGAACATTAAAGTGGGTGGGGTCCTCTCTGATAATTTCTGCTTTAGCAGAGGAACCACGCAGGGGTATCCTCTTTCCCCTTATTATTTTTATTATATTTGGAACCACTGGCAAAGAAAATAAGGGACTCAGAAATCCAATGATATAACTGGTATGGTAGTCAAGAAAAGCTAGCTTTATTTGCAGATTATATTATTTTATATCTGACAAAACCAGAAAAAGACATTACAGTGTTGTGGAATATTTTGAGACAGTTTCAGATCTTTTCATGATACAAAATTAATGAAGCTAAAAGAAAGGAAATAGCGGTAAATTATGTACCCACACATGAATTGGTTCAGTAATAGACATAATAGAATGATGTATTTAGGAGTATGGATTAAAAATTATTCTAGTATGGCAGCTAAGGATATGTGGGAGGAGACTAAATAAAAGATAATACAAAAACTGAGAAAATTGAAGCTTTATTATATGGATATAGATAAGATACAAGCAGTTAAAATATTTTTAGTCCCTTTAGTCTTATACACAAGTCAGGCATATTTTTATCAACCAGAAGAGAAGATGTGGGTAGCAATTAATAAAGAGTTGAAGGATTTTATCTGGGAGGGGAAGACGGCAAGAGTCAAGTGGGATAAGCTGATTCTTCCAGCAGAACAAGGTGGATTGGGATTACCCAATTTGAAGGGTATTTCAGAGCTACACACTAGACTCCTATACACAGCACAAACAGATAATTATAATTCAAAGTGGAAAGGGATGATGAGGAAATGGGGGAAGCTCAAAAAAACAAGAAGAGACGAGGATTTTGGATGCAGGCCTTTAAGGAGAACAACAATAATCATACAGAATATTATATCTATAAAGTAAAAGAAAGCATTCTATGAACTAAACCAACACGGGAATTGAGAAAGGAGATTCTGCCAATAGGGATGACTGAAATTAGGGATACAGACAATAGGCAAGACGGGGCTGTAATTTATTGGAGAAAATTGGCAAAAGAACCAAGGTATTGGGTGCAAATAACTAGAGAGGGAAAGATGATAGAATGGGAGGACACCAAGAATTTATTTGGACTGCAGGTTAGAGATTGCCTTTCCTATCAGGGAGTGATATCAGAGTATAGGCAAAGAAAAAGAAATAGGTGGGTTAGAATCTAGATCAGAAGCTGCCATTAAAAAGGGAATAATTAGTAGAGCATATAAAATATTGCATGATAACTATAAGAATCAATTGGAGGAGGTTTGAAATGACTGGGAAGAGAGATTGGATAAGCAATTCACAGAAAAAAAACAATGGGAGAATATATGTATGTCTCCCAAATATACAACAAAATCTAAGAGATTCATGATTTTTGCCTGGAAATGTTTAAATAGATATTTTTATACCCCAAGTAGACTCCAGAGAATTTTTCCTCAGGTAGACAGTAAATGTTAGAGGTGTGAAGAGGAAGAAATAGTTAATTGGGAACATATTTTCTGGAAGTAAGGTGAGTTGGTGGACTTTAAGGATTCTCTGTGGGATGCACTATCAAAGATGCTGGGTGGGCAGATTGGTCTGACGAGGGAGATGATTTTTCTGAGCTATGATACAGAATCGGAATTGCCTAGACATGGTAAGGCCTTGCTGTGTCTAATAATGCTGGCTGCCTAAAAAGCAATTACTGGAAAATTAAAGTCAAAATGTAAACCAACTATACTGGAAGTAGTGAATATAGTAACAGAGATAAAACAACTGGAATTGAGATCTCTAGAAAGGGGCAGGAGCAAACTACATAGGAAAAATGGGAATTGTGAGAAAAATACATACAAGAGAGGAATGAGACTTAAAAGGCAGCAGGACGTAAATGAGCTATGTAATGTCTGAGGGAGACAAATTGGGTAAATTATAGGTGATTTATAATGTTTGCAGCTGGGAATGTGTCGGTATGGTTTGTGATATAAAATGCTTGCAACTAGGATTGTGTCGGTGTGGTTTGTTTTCATTTATATAAATGAATGATTGCCTGTGTATAAGAGATGGTTTAATAGAGATGTTTCTTGTTTAAAAAAAGGCAGGAATTGAATAATTTATGTAATATTGCTTAGGTTACATGATATATAGCAATATATGTGAAGTATAATGCCTATGTCAATATAGTTTGATTGCCTTTATATGAATATAAATTTACCTATGTCACAAATGATAATTCACTGAAAGTGTTTGAAAAAATGTAATAAGGTATTCAGCAGTACTAAAAAAAGTCAACAAGTCTTGAGCAGGATTAACAATATCAGACTTTTGGCAAGATAAACTGAAATGAGGGGCCAACCAGGTGAGTAAGTTTCAGCAAAATTGATTCAATGGGACCATGGCAGGGAGAAAGTCATCAGAAGATCCTAGAAGGACTAAATTAATCAGAAAACCAATTGAGATAAAAACAATCTGGGGTCCTTAATATGATAAGCAGAACTGGGGGGGGGGGCTTAGGGCAATTATGGGTGTCTGACAATTCCAGTAATATTGAAAGAGCTGGAGCTTCTTTGTCACTGTTAATAGATTAATGTAAAAAATGTGAATTATTTTATAGAAGGAATGTCCACCCACCAGATTAATTCAGTCAGGACCCCATTTGGAATAGCAAAGGAGGGATCACAGTACATTAACTGAAATGATGTTGTTTATTTAGAAATATACAAAGCTAAATTTATCCTGAAAACTGACAAGGAATTTCTTTTCTGTACATCCAGGTGAATATTTAAATTTTAAAGACACAAAAGTGATGTTCCTTCTTAATATTTACAACTACGTTACAGTTCTTAGATAATTTTACTCATGTGGCATTTTAGATACAGAAGAGGGCTGTATAAGCTTTTCTTACTTTGCCAAACTGAAAAACAAGATAACATGCTATGCTATGCTATTCTGGTGGCCCATTTCTGCAGGTTTCCCTTAACAGCTGCAGGGCTCACTGATGCCTAAAGGTAGCCATACCACCAGGTATTGCATAATTCTTTCATTCACAAGTGATTCTGTACCGCAGTTAAATAGCCTACAGTTTCCCATCTCTCTCCTGCTCTCACTCCTAATCTCTGTCTTGATCCCACTGTTGTAAATAGATTTGGGGTGTTTTTACTCCAGTATGAGATAAATGCCCATGGACTTGTGTTAAATGGCTTTAAATTCAGTTCAGGTTAACTGCCCTCTCAGCCCATTTGAAGATACATGCTTAAAGACCTGGTTACTACCCTACCATCCACCTTTGGTGTACCCCAGATTCAGTTATGGTACCCCTTCTATTCAAGTTTTGTTAATGACATGACAAGCATTTGTCATGGCATTAACATCTACCAATAAACTGATTATTTGCCTATCACACCTTCTAAGAACTAGCTAACCCTTGCTTCTGCAAATCTTCCAAATGTCTTTGATAAGCTTCAATTTGTCTACATCAAATCTATTCTTCCCTTAAATAAACAAAAAACAAAGGTTATGATATTCTTCTACAAAACCCAAATTTCAAATCAAACAATCCACAAAGATTTGACATTTCATCAATATGTTCAATGTATTTTCAAATGTTAGTCTCTCTCTCTCTCTCTCTCTGTATATATATATATATATATATATATATATATATATATATGTGTATATCTTATTTCTACTACCCAGGCTTCTTGATGGACAAATCACCTTCACTTCAGTTTCTAAGACCTGCGTAATGAGCCTATAATCAGAATATCATAAAATCTCTGTTTGCCTTCAACCATCTCACTATATCCCAGCCCTGATGCACACTTTAACATCTAGAATAGCCATCACTTCTTCTTCTTCTTCTTCTTTCAGCTTTTTCCCAGTTAGGGGTCGCCACAGCGGATCACCTGTCCGCTCATGATTGGCAGTGGGGTTTTACAGTGTTGAGTTGCCAGCCTGGCATCCAACCTTCCACAGAAGGCACACACATGCACACACTCACCCCTAGGGCCAATTTAGTGTGTCCAATCCACCTACAGCATGTCTTTGGGATGTGGGAGGAAACCAGAGCACCCGGAGGAAACCCACGCGACCACAGGGAGGACATGCAGACTCCGCACAGAAGGCACCCCAGCCGAGGATCGAACTGGAGAACCTCTTGCTGTGAGGCAGCAACACTAACCTAGAATAGCCATCACTACAGAAATGTAATCATAAGTGATCTGACTATAGTCCACACACCAATGTACAATAATTATACACCATCCCTCTTCAATATTCATGCTCATCCCACAAGAACCCTTCACTTCTGTGATCCTTTACATCTCCATGCAATTAAGGCTAACACATCTATGAAAATGGCCTTTTATGTCCCTAAGACCCAGAATTCTTTATCCAAATGCTTAAAGAAATATGTAACCTATCTCTATTTTACACTTTTGATAAAGATAAATATTCAGTAACAAGAAGTCTAACACTTTGAAATAACATATCTGCTTCTGTACAAATTCTAGATTTTGCTACAGTTCTCAGACTTAAACAATCTGTCCTTTACCTCCTTCTATCCTAACTTATCCCATTCACCTTTTCCTGAAATCTTTTTTCCTTCTACCTATTTATACATCATTTGGAGTTTACCGCTACTCTTTTTATATGAACGTACTACATTTATAAACCCTCATGCAAAATTCTTTTATATTCAAAATATTTTCTGTAACTTCATTCACCAAGTAATAAATACTAGTCTTTCTCCCATCTAATAACCTCAAATCCACTGTGGAACATTAATAGCATGAAGGTCTGCTATTTATTCACTAACTATTTGATAAATCTGATTTCCTTTATCTACTGCAGAACATTTAGCACTACATACCATCTGCTTTCCAAACTCTGCTCTATATTACTTCAGTGTCACTGAAATGATAGGCATAGTTTTATTCAAAACTAAGGGGTGGCGAAGCCACATAACTATGGGCTGGCTTATATAAATGCCCACCTATGTAAAAATAAACAGTGCTTAGTCATTTAGTGCCTGCTGAAGTTAGAACTGCCCACTTAACTATTCCAATTAGCTACTTGACTTATCCCACCTAAAACTAAAACGTTTTATTTTGCTTTTACTCTGTAAACTTTTCATATCATACTTATACTGACTTTAATTTACTTTGAATGTATTATACTTTATTTATTAGACCTTTTTATCTTTTGATCACTCTGGAAAATTCACACTAATCTTACTCAGGCCGGTCTGGTTGGTTAACAGAATAAAATAAAATAATACAATAATAAAAAGCTTATGTATCTATTCAGTATTTTTGCTTTTTCCGTCTTATTGTCTGTCTATTCTCCATCCTATTTGTTATGCTTCAGTGACCCTCCCATGTTCTTCCTTTACTCTTTAATATTTCCATAACTGTGTTATTCTCCTTCCTGGTACTGCCTGCCATTTTCCCCTTTCTGTGTCTTTAGATCTTCTGATTGTTTTTGCTGCCTCATCTGTCTGAGCCGATACGGTTCCCTGTTTTCTTCCTTATGTTTCTTGCAGTTTCTGAATGCCATTCTTGTCTGACCTTCTTGGTTACTTCCCATGAAAAACATAGACGTGTGTGTGTGTGTGTGTGTGTGTGTGTGTGTGTGTGTGTGTGTGTGTGTGTGTGTGTGTGTGTGTGTGTGTGTGTGTGTGTTTCTATTCTTTTGTCTTTCTGATGACCTGAAAGACCATATTCTGAAAAAAATCTGGTAACCATTCAGAATACAAAAAATATGATCAGCTTGATCTATAGTAATGTGACAGTAGAAAACTGGGACAGTGGTAATTGGTATACATTAACAAGACAGAAAGCAAGTTGTTTCTTATTGGTTACATTTTATATACTTAACCCAGTTTAAAGTCCCTCTTCAAAACACTGCAGCCTGTGAGAGATGTAGCCTTCAAACAGCTTCTATCTTCTTACATGCACTGTGATAAGACAACGGGATTGTTTTTTTTTTTCTATTTGCTCAGCATAACAGAAGGTATCCTTGTAGCCATCTGGGTTTTCTAAACAGAAAACATGACAGGGTCTATTAAACATGTCATACTTTATCTCTGACATTTATTACTCAGAAACTGTGATCACTATAGAGTTTTACTGAATTATCACGTAAACTGTTACACAGTTGGGTAGGCATAGCACATCTGGATTTGCCTGGAAGAAGGCTTTATCACAGAGGCATTAAGCCAGAAAGTCCTAGAAATTCAGGAGGAAGTAATAGCTGTCAATAAAAAAAATCACATGACTATAACCAGTTATTTTCATATGAAATAAAGTTATACAGATTACTGACTTAAAACAATGCGTGCGCACACACACACACACACACACACACACACACACACACACACACACACACACACACACACACACACACACACACCTTAAAAAGTTAGGATAGTATTTATAGTCAGTGACACATGGCCGCAGCACTTGAGCAAGCAGCATTCACTGGCAATCAAAGTAAAATTCGTAGTGTTGTTGCACATATATAAAACCCTCAAAGAGTCACAGAAACACTTGTATGTAGATAAGTGTATAATTGCATTTAAATGAGGAGATGTATGTAAATGCTGCACTAATGATATGCTAATGGGTACCTTTCCAAATTCCTGCCTTTTGCTATTCAGTGTCTCATACTGATATGTAAGTGTACATTGCATACGTAGGCTATAAAAAGGCAATCACTGAGGTTTGAAATCACTTTGTAATCAGAGAAGATGCTTGGTATGTCAGGAAGATTCATTGTTTCATGCTTTGAGATGCTTGTTACTATGGTACCACAACCAGGTGTGCTGAGCAGTACTTAGCCAAAAGAAGAAGATGTTGCTAACCATGGATAACACATTACAGTTTTCAGGTGTACGAGGTTCTTGACCACTTTCATGTGAACAGTAACATTATCAGGTTTTGGTGCACATGTATGACCCAGAAATTGAAATTGGAGTAAGAATGTGTCGTCTCCCTATTCCTGTGAATACCAAAGTACTCACTGAGGAGGACCTTTCAGAGACAGACTGGAGACACATTGAGTATTTCATAGGTTTCACTCTCAAGGATACTGCAACAATTTTTCAGTGTTATTCTAATCCATGTGGATGACCATATCTGTTTCCCACAATCAACACAGGACAGAGCTTCCACCAAGCTTGTTTTCTATAATCTAGCATGCTTCCCTGAGGTGTTTTGTGAAACAGATTACACCTACATGGCTATCAGGGCCTAGCATGTTCACAGGTGAGGTATCATAACAGGAAGGGCTATCATTCCATCAACTGCCAGGTAGTGTGTGATGAACATGCCACAACCTGCATGGTAGGTTATGGCCCTAAATCTCTGAATACCTCATGCCTATTTTTATATAAACTGCCTAATGTTTATTGAGTAGTCAACCCATCTCCATGATCCTCCCATTATATTTTGTAGGTAATGCAGGCTAAAAACTAATATATTGGTTAATGACATTAGTCTGGAATCCATAGGTAACTGCAGAGGAGTGTTGCAACACTGTAGTTAAGAACAATGTGCACAAACAAAATAAATGCACCATGTTCTATGCAAGCATATATGGTTCCATGAAGTTCTGCATAAAAAGATACAATTCTCTGGATTCAGCAAGCAGCCATGCAAGAATAAGTTGTTCCTGCACAGCAGGGACCATTCCTGTTCAGCACGGTAGAGCGCCATGCATATGTATGAAGGCAAGCTGCCGTGATCTAAAATGGACACAGTTCCGTGTATGACGGCAAGCGGTGTGTCTGAGAGCAGAGATCTCACAATACACACACCCCCTACACTCCAAAATTGCGTTTCAGCAATTTTAAATGAGCAAAAATGCTCATAACACCCCCAAACCTTCAGGGTAAGAAATCTGGTCAAAGCCATAAGGGACAATCGTCCCAACCAAGCCAAACGTTAATAGAATAACAGATGTACCATAAGCACATAGTGCACACCTTCCAACCTGTCAGAGTAAGGAATGTGGACAAAGCCAAAAGGGACAATCATCCCACAAAGCAGAAAGTTAATAGAATAACAGGTTCAGCATTAGCATGGATATTCAGAAGGGTACAAATAAAAAAACACAACAAATACATTTTTTTTAAAGATGCAATAAAGTTTAAGCGTAGCTGCGCATGTGTGCTCATTGCTTAGCTACGCTTAGTCCAGCTTAAACAGCATAAGAAGTTAAATAGCAAGAGACATCAAGCATAAGCAGTACTGTAATAGTGCAGTGGTTAGAGTGTATGCTTTGCAAACAACCACTCCCGGTTTGATCCCCACTGTAACCAATTTGCATTTTACATGTGAAAGCAGTACATAAACATATATATTTTTAAATTAGATACTAAGTAACATATATTTGTTAACCAGAGTACTGTAGTAGATCCAGATGTGAGGTGTCAGTTTAATAAAGTTGTGAAACCCTCATATAAACACAAGTACCCATTACAGTATAGTCACACATGAATGAATGTAATGAAAGCACATTAGAGAATGTCAGGGACAGTAAACAAATGTATAACATGTAATGAATGATTAATCAATCCCATACAGCAGATAGTCTATAAGATAAAAAAATAAGAAATGCTAAGCATTGCGGAGCTCTGCTTACTAGGTGTAAGCATTGTGTAAATATGACTGCTAAGCAATGAGTAGCCCAGCTAAGTGGATTTGCCCATTGGTAAGCAGTGCTGAACCTGCCCCTTTAAGCACTGCCAACCTTAGCTAAGCAGGTTTGCCCGTAGCTTAGCTTAGCTCAGCATATTCAAAACCGTCCAATCATGGCAAAGGGTAGGAAATTGGCCATATTTGAACCCCGCAGGTGGGAATACAGCTCATAACTGGTTGCAGCTTCCCACTGTAGGCAGTATGGCAGATGTTGGTGAGGGCATGTGCTTTCAGGCACAGCAATGGGGCATACAGGAGTCCAAGGTCATGGTAGGACTCCTGGTAAATAACCATGATGAGAGACTGCTGCAGGGCCAGTACCAGGGCTCCCAATATAAAGCAGAAGCCTGGGACTGTCTCACCCATGATCTCAC